>NC_052508.1:68337333-68377704 GCF_014356525.2 Nilaparvata lugens | reverse complement strand
TCAACGTTGAGATGAAAATATATTGTGATTAGATAGAATATTCATACAAAAGATTGAAATATATATTATTATAAATGAGAGATGGCAGGGAGTCGGCAACACTGTTGTCCTATCTTTTACAGTGACACTTTAAAGTGAACCTCACTATAGTGAGGTCCACGTTATAATGACAGTATTTGATCAACTTCGGTTTGCTATCCTTGTCTATCATTCGACATAGCCGGTGGTACTATCCTTTTCTAGGTCCACAACGATGCCAATCATGTTTTGACAGTGTAGAATATGATTAATTAATGTAGAGAATTGGCATCGCTATTCTTCTATCTTCATCTACTGCCATTATAACGTGGACCTAACTATATAGTGGTGTGCAACGTGCGGCGTTGGAGAGTCAATACCACTAACACGTGCCCTTGACGGGTGCGTAAACCGATGTTAATACCAAGGCAGAGAGAGAAAGAGAGAGGGGGCTGAGAGAATGAGTGAGAGAGAGGGAACGCTGGTATTTCTAGGGTGTGTGAGCGCGTAAGGACAGTCCAAACCACAAAAGACTTTGCGGCTTTACCCTCCACAAAGAGGCCGGTTTCCTCCCCCCCCCCCCCCCAATTGCCATCACCTCACCGTTCCGAAAACTCCACAGTTTCCAGAACAAAGTTGTGTGGTGCGAGAGAGAAAAAGACAGAATGATCTTGTAAAGGAGGCCTTCAAAACTTCATGGCGTTATCTACCACTTGTGGCTATCGTCGGAATAAATAGTTGTGGAAAGTCTCTCCTTTGTAACTCATCTGACTCAAGTTGATGTCATCCTGGATTTCCTCTCTCAAATATCTTGCTCTCATTTCAGATTTTCCATAAAATACTGGAAAATGACCCTGGGTGACTGATAATGAAAAGTAGTATGGGACTAGATAGGTAGATTGATAGAAAGAAAAATAAAAAATCTCAGTAACCTTATTGAATTATTAAATTAAGGTAGATCGATACTTAGGCTGTCTTTATTTTAACCTGGAGGGTGAAGTTAGGTCGCAGCCGGCCCTCTCTCCCACTTGACTCTCCTATTCTAATTCATTTACTTCATAACAACATGAGGAAAAAAATCTCTAAAATAGAATAATAAGAAATATGTTGAAAATAAGTATAAATCAATAGTAATCTATATATATAAAATTTAAAAGCGAAATGGCACTCACTCACTGACTGACTGACTGACTCAGTCACTCGCAGAACTAAAAATCTACCGGACCAAAAACGTTCAAATTTGGTAGGTATGTTCAATTGGCCCTTCAGAGGCGCACTAAGAAATCTTTTGGCAATATTTTAACTCTAAGGGTGGTTTTCAAGGGTTTAAAGTTCGTCTTTTAGCATGTATGTTCTTCTTATTCTCTCAATTTAAAATTGAAAAATGTCCATACCATATGTTAATATAGAACTATAATCTAGAGAGAGTACCTCTTCGAAATAGTTGTTAACTGGTAACTAAATTAATAATTTTGTCAGGTTGGCATTAAGTTGAGTTGACTTTGTTAGGTTGGCACCAAGTTGAAGATTGAAATGCATTTATCGCAGAAAAATTGATTGGGCACTGCTACTCTAATCAGAGCTATTCCTGAGAATATTATATTACTAGCCGTCAGGCTCGCTTCGCTCGCCATATCCGTTTGGCCAGACGTTTAGTCTGGACCCCCGACTGGATCGTCCTAACATATGATAAAAACGCTCAAATGAAAAATGCAGGCGAGCGAAGCGAGCCTACTGATCTCATTCTTGGACCGTCCAGTCAGGGTTCCAGGGGGCGGAGTCTCCTGGCTAGACGGATATGGCGAGCGAAGCGAGCCTGACGGCTAGTCAATTATATTTTTTAAAGCATGAAATTATATTTTTCAATATTTTATAATGAATTTTCATAATAAAAATTAAATATTTTGTTAATTAATTATTAATTCTAAATTGTTAAAAGACGATTTGGCAACAGAGCAAAGCAAGGACGAGCTAGCGCTGCAGCCTTGTTGAATGATAGACAAGGACAGCAATACCATTGCTAATCAAAAACTGCCATTATAACGTGGACCTCACCTCACTGTAGCGTCAGTTTACTTCATCAAGTATGTGGCATGCAAAAACGTGTGATGTGGAAGAAGTAGAGGTGATATGAATGTGGATGTGAAAAAAATTACTTCTTAATCCATAATGAGCGAACAGATTAGGAAATTATCCCCGCACTTCATCAAGAACAAATTGTTTGCTTTCCAAACAACAATTCACGAAAAATTTATTTGCAAAAGCTTTTAATCTGAAGGGCAAGAAGGCGTTTTCCGTGATATTAGCGCCCTGTGTGGGCTGGAACGAAAGCCTTATCCGGCGGCATCTAATTTTTGCTGCCAAAAGCTGCACTTGGACGTTTAAACGTCTCTTGTGCCCTTGCATGATATATGGCGCGTTCCATTTTTCGCCTCCACCTCCCTTAAACTACGGTGAATTTAATGCAGCCTTCCCATTTCTGAAATCCCAATTTAAGATTCGATCTCGACTCATAACTCATTCTTAATTGGTTGGTTTTTTGTTCCGCTGTGCGAGGCGGGATAAAATTCTTTTCCTACTTGAAAAGTGCATTAAGTACAAGAGCCGAGCGTTATTGTTCCCAGAGCTTGGTTGCGTGTCATTGTGGATTGAAAAAAAATTTTCAGAATTCGAAGTGAAGACTGAACATCACGTAGAACGTTGGGTAACATGGTTTATTGATTAGTTTAATTGAAATATGAGGGTTTTTCTTCAATCTTTGAAATACCACAAAAGATTTTCTATATTGAGGTCCAAGTTATCATGGCAGTGGAGAAAGATGACAGAAAAACGTTTTGGATCCTCTGTCTTGTCAATGCCTTCTATAGACTGTAGCTGATACAGGTTAATTAATGTAATATTAACTGTTCATTCTCGTTTAAAATGATAAATTGTATTCTATTAAGCAGGAAATTATATTTTTCAATAATTTTATAATGAATTTTCATAATAAAAATGGGGTATTTCGTTAACTAATTATCAATTCTACATTGTTAAAAGACGATCTGGCAACAGAGCAAAGCGAGAAAGAGAAATCTCTCGATATATCGCTATCCGCTAGAGAGATATCGCTATCCGCTTTGTTGAATGATAGACAAGGATAGCAATACCATTGCTAATCAAACACTGCCATTATAACGTGGACCTCACTATAGCATCGATAGCCTGGATTCATCAGGTTAATCAGGTTTCTTCAGGCTACATTCATCAGGCTATTTCTGATAATTGGAATTAATGTTTTCATTATTTGGAATTGAGTGGTTTCAACTCAATTTGAAGTTAATTGGTCAGAGGTTACGGCGTTCGATAGTTATCGTTTAGTAAGTAGTTTAAGTTTTTTTTGGAAATAAACATTTATTTATTTATTTAACTCGTTACCACGCTTGTTGGATATTTCATCATCATCTTACGTGTAAGAATTAGAACTATTACCTGCTCTGACTTATAAACAGCTCGTTGCTATTCCAGTTCGATTCTATGAATTCACATTTTATACATAACATATCAAAATACATAGATTAGTTATTGCCACCTCTTACGTGGCTTCCCAGTTGATATTCTGCCTTCTGGTTCATTATTTTATACCAGTATGGGAGATTATTCTGCAAACATTCTTTTCATAATATTATGTTCCTTCTATTGAATCCGGAACTGTACGGTAGCGTTTCATTTGAATAATTGACTATATCTCCAGCGCTGAAATGAACTCTACTATCGCATCCCTTGATTCTGCTGAGGAACTGCATCGTTAGATATTTGACTCATTGAAAACAATAAGAGCCGGTTTCCGAGCTCGGGATTTAGCTAAGTTCTAGACTTCAAAACAGCTGGAGTCAGAAAATTGGTTTCCCGAAACGGGGCGTAGTCGTGTCATAGTCAAAGTCACGCTTAAATTAAATTTCGAAGAAAAAGAAAATTGAACACAAAATAAAATTAAGAGAAAATAGTGTAAGGCTTCAGCTATTTTGAATTATTTAGGAATGTTTCATTTCGTCAAGGGAAAACGTTTTCAATCATAAAAATGAGAGAATAAATATTTATTTACTGCAACTACGCCCCGTTTTGGAAAACCAATTTTCTTACTTCAGCTGTTTGAAGTCTGGAATTTAGCTAAATCCCGAGCTCGTTAACCGGCCCTTATTGTTTCCAATGAGTCAAATATCCAACGATGCAGTTCCTCAGCAGAACTAAGGGCTGCGATAGTAGAGTTCATTTTAGATATCCGTGTAGCGCTGGGAATATAGTCTACAATTCGAATGAGACGCTACAGTTCCGGATTCAATAGAAGGAGCATAATTATGAAAAGAATATTTGCAGAATAGTCTCCCATACAGTTATAAAATGTATAACTATGAAATGAAACGCTTCAGTTTCGAATTCAGTAGAAGGAACACAATAATTATGAAATGTTTGCAGAGAGAATTATACTAGTAGTTCTGTGAACAGAAGACCTCACGCAGTTTTCTCATCAATAATATAATTTAGATATCATTGGCTCATTTCAATCGAATATTGTTTTCGTACAGAGGCTCATTCTTCCAAGAGTCAATTCAATTCAATTTTATTTTTCATGTTATGCATCGTATATAATACAATATTAACACAAGTCATAAACATCACATCATAAATACATTATAAATGTTACTACAATATTTATATAATATATAGTCTAAATCATTGAAAAAATAAGTTAATATCACAGATGGAATTGAAGTTGGATGAACCAAAAAACAGTGGAATCAAAAGTCTCCAATTCTGAAAATATCATAGAATTAAGTGGCATTTTTAGTTTTTAATTAACCATAATTCAATTTATTACTTGTAATGGCTAAACAATGGTAAGAAAAGACAATAGTCACATACATTCAAATTTTAACATTCATTTACAAAGTAAGACTAGATAAGTTTTGAAATTGTGAAAATATTATATTTGAAAACTTATAATAATATGTCAGTTTTGTCAAGGAATCAAAATCACAGTTATAGATGATAACAATTTATAATGATGTTCCATGATCATTACTCATACGATCAATAAATTGGGTAGCCTCAAAAAGTGATTCAATACAATAAAAAACTTGCTTCGGACTATGTTTAACCTTATCTAAATTTGGGAGAGGAAGAGCAGAAGAAGGTTGCTTTATTTTTTATCTCCCTATAATTTTTGATGATATATTTATCAATCAATCAATAAAAAAAGGATACACTTGATAATGAGTCTAAATCAATTACATGTAGTGGTCTACGATTGTCTAATTGTATCGTGATCAATACATATTCGAAAATATTCAGAAATTCGATATTATTCAGAAATTTTATTGCACTAGCAGCGCAAAGTGAGGACGATTCAATAATTTGTCTCCCTCTTCCCCGCGTTTCTCCCGACCAAAATCATTTACACATAAATAAACTTGAAAGGGAAACAACCGGGGCGACCTAACCTCTCCCTGATCGTTACAAATAACCGCAAACATTATCTTTGGCCGACGCCGATCCAGTTGGTATTTCAGCCGATAGATGCCGGCAGGGGAAAAGAGAGATAGCAGCCAGAGCTGAAGGAAGATTAATGGGAGAGTAATAATGTGGATCAGGAAGTGTTTGTCGGTAATCTAGGGGTGGGGGAAAAGGGAAAAAAGGGATTTTGTCAGGATGACTGGGAAGGGGAAAAAGGGAGTTTGTCAGAAGGACGGGGAAGAAATATGGAGATATTGTGTAATGGTGAGAGAAAGAGGGTGGGAGTGGTAAGACAGTTGGAAGGAATTGGAAAAGATGACGAAGAGAGGATAAAGAAATAGGTGGGTAGGAGAGGGAGAAAGGAATTGGAGGAGGAGTGATGGGAAAGGAAGCAGCAGCATTCAAATGGACAGACTCGATTCGTGAGGGTGAAGATAGACTGTTCCGTTCTGGTACGAGCGGAGAATACAAGGCGAGGCGATAAAGGAAAGGTGAAATTGATAAGGTGGTCGTCAAGAGAAAGGAAGTTTGAATGGTGACGTGGGAGGAAGAGGAAAAGGGTTGGAGGGAGAAGCGAAAGAAAAGCGGCGTGTTGGGTTTTCGGTCGGAAACTGAACCAGTAGATGGAAGCCCCCAGCCAAATCCTTGTGTATTTCCACAACGCTGCCGCAAAATAAATTAAATGAAGAAACTAGAACGCCTGCAAGATTTCGTTCGCTTTTTTAATATCTTTTGTCAACAGCTACCCACTAATTTCACACCGGTGTAACTTTTAAAAGTCTGCTTCCTCCTGCGGGAGCGAATCGCGGATTGATATTGTACCCAGAGTTGTTGAATTCTTGTTTGTATTGTGAAATAATGGAATAAGTTATGCTTTTCCTTTGTTTTTTCAAAAATTTCTCTTCTGAACGCTCAACAGCCACAGACGTCAAAACGCAAATTATGTTTTCTCTCCCAATCATTTCAATGTACGGTATTTCTTCAAATCAAGACTAGAGAAAAGAATAGTTCTATCATAGAGGACAGATAGTATAAGATGTATTTTGTAAATAACTGTATCTGTTTTGTAGATAAAATAAGGATAAGGATAAATGTGAAAATAATAATGCACAAAGGTAACAAAACCAATGTTAATCAAATGCTGACATTATAACGTGGACTTCACTATACATATTTCTAGAATACAGTCATCTCCTTTCAATTCAACATCCATTGATTCTTTCTCACAGGAAAAAAAAGATAACATAATCCTTGATCAGCACAAACACTTTTGAATGATTTAAAGACCACCCAAGAGGACTAAAGTATAGAGATTCTATAAACAATTAGACATTCTTACTCTACTGGATTTGAATTTGAAACTGGTGAAAATAAAGAAATGCAGGAGTCTATAAACAATTAGAGATTCTTATATACACTCTACTGGATTTGAATTTGGAACTGGTGAGATTAGAGAAATGCAAGAATCTTGAATTCAAAAGTATATGGCTCTTTCCTAACCAAAGAAAACTCTCTAGTACTACTCTAAAGACATCTCATCAGAGATGCTCAGAAGTCTCTCTGAAGACTGAAACAAGGAAGCTTTGGCTCTTAAAATTGGTCGATTCTAGAAAATAAAATGTATTTGAAACTTTGAAACTGATGAACATAGAGAAATTCAGGAGTTTTGAATTCGAGATTGTTCGGCTTTCGAAGAGTAGACTACTTAAAGGTGTGTACAGATTTACGCGCCGCGAACATGAGTAATTCACTCTTAATCAGCTGATGATAAGCTTTTTATATCTGTATCTTACCGTTTCTGTAAGAATACAGATATAGTCAGCTGATTAAAAGTAAATTGCTCATGGAATTAAATAGAGAATGCATTTATTCAAATGCTAATTAATATATAATTATTATTGAACGAAAAATAGCGCTGCTATCCAGAGATTGTCAGTTTGGTGTAAGGGCAAGCATTCCTGACTAGCAATTGGGAGGTACCAGGTTCGATTCCCGGGCTGGCAACTAATTTTTGGATAGTAGTTCTCATCGAATTTCCATCTAGCTGTTAGCCCTGTTGTCAATGTCTGCAGTAGCAGAGGTCTTCGGGGTGATTTGCAGCATTTATTTAGGTTTTTCGTTCAATAATAACTATTATAAATTGCTCATGTTCGCGGCGCGTATATCTGTACGCACGTTAAGAATGCTCTTCAGAACTAACCTGAAGCTCCGTAGATTTATTTCATGCTCTGAAGACTGAACCCAAAAAACGTTGACTCTTGAAATTGGTCGAGTTTACCATACTGAAATTGAAACTGGTAAAATTAGAGAAATGCGGGAGCCCTGAATTCAAAAGTATTTGGCTCTTTTTTAACCAAAGAAAATTACTATATAATAAGTTTTTATAATTAAGAATACAGCTCATCAAACAATATTTTGTTGCAAACAACAAGCTGATATTCAATTTTTTTTCGTTAAATTTTATCTTTCCACCGATGAATGAAAATCTGAACTAACATTCTACAGAAACATGGGATATTGTCATAAGCTATCATCAAAACGAGCATCAATATACGCCAACTTCAATGAACATTGCATATGTACAATGACTATATAACTGGAACGTATAACATTAACAGGGAACATGGTTAACAGTTGGTAACATTGTCATATTGCAGTTGTGATTTGAGTTGCAGGGATAATGATCAATAGAGATTCGCCACAATGGTCTCCTATTAAATTTAATAGTGAACTATTAGAGGAGCATCAGCTATTGATTGTCCCGCTGTGGCTCAAGGTGACTGACAATCCAATCATCTCATCAACAACATGGCAATTATCTTAGTACGATTGGAATATCGTTTAAGGCCAACATTGAGAGCAGTTTTAAGTTTATTAGAAGGGATGAAATTTGTGCACCGAAGGAAATTTGAAATAAGGAACTTCCTGACTTGATGGAATAATTAGACACCTTACTCCAGGGAAGTCAAGTTTTACGAGAAGCATGTAGTCTTTGTGCCGGTTGCACAAAAGCCGATCAAATTTTAATCGTGATTAAATCCACGAGAACCAATCAGAGAAGCCGTCTTTTCAAAAACGCCTTATCTCATTGGCTCGAATAGCCAATCTCATAGTCGAATTTTAATCGTGATTAAATCCACGAGAACCAATCAGAGAAGGCGTTTTTAAAAGACGACTTTTCTGATTGGTTCTCGTGGAGTTAATCACGGTTAAAATTTAACTGGCTGTTGTGCAACCGGCACCAAGTATTGTACTAAATCCACGAGAACCAATCAGAGGAGCCGTCTTTCCAAAAACGCCTTATCTCATTAGCTCTCGTGAAATTAATCACGATTGAAGTTTAACCGGTTTTTGTGCAACCGTTCCATATTCAACTCCTTCAGTGATTTCATTCTACTCTTTCAGTCCGACAAAAACAATTCTAAGATAAGGTCTTCCTCTCCAAGTCTTAAAGCTTACATCAATCGCAAAACTATACAATACTATTTTTATATTTTAACTATTATACTATTATTATATTGTCACATTGATGAGTTGTCTTTAACACCGACATCCCAGTCAATAATTAAGTACATGTCGGTGTTGAAAATTAATGAATTAGTGTGTTGATACGCCTAATTTCGGAATGAAACAATAACAATCAATAATATCATGATATAATAGAATATTGAATTTGATAAGGCTATATTATTTTGTTGATCAGGAATGAGCCAATAGGAGTACAGATACAGAAAATTCAACCAATCACAAGCTGACCAATGAGAGTGCAGTGATTAACTTGATCAGAAATGAGCCAATAGGAGTACAGATATAGAAAATTCAACCAATCACAAGCTGCCCCAATGAGAGTGCAGTGATTTACTTGATCAGAAATGGGCAAAAAGAAAACAGATACAGAAAATTCAACAAATCACAAGCAGACCAATGAGAGAGCAGTGATTTTTTTGATCAGAAATGAGCCAATAGGAGTACAGATACAAAAAATTCAACCAATCACGAGCTGACCAATGAGAGAGCAGTGATCTAGTTGATCAGAAATGAGCCAATAGGAGTACAGATACGGGAAATTCAACCAATCACAAGCCGACCAATGAGAGAGCAGTGATTTTGTTGATCAGAAATAAGCCAATAGGATTACAGATACAGAAAATTCAACCAATCACAAGCTGACCAATGAGAGAGAGCAGTGATTCAGTTGATCAGAAATGAGCCAATAGGAGTACAGATACAGAAAATTCAACCAATCACAAGCCGACCAATGAGAGAGCAATGATTTAGTTGATCAGAAATGAGCCAATAGGAGTACAGATACAGGAAATTCAACCAATCACAAGCTGACCAATGAGAGAGCAGTGATTTAGTTTATCAGAAATGAGCAAATAGGAGTACAGATACGGAAAATTCAACCAATCACAAGCTGACCAATGAGAGAGCAGTGATTCAGTTATTCAGAAATGAGCCAATAGGAGTACAGATACAGAGAATTCAACCAATCACAAGCCGACCAATGAGAGAGCAGTGATTTATTTGATCAGAAATGAGCCAATAGGAGTACAGATACAGAAAATTCAACCAATCACAAGCCGACCAATGAGAGAGCAGTGATTTTGTTGATCAGAAATCAGCCAATAGGAGAGATACAGAGAATTCAACCAATCACGAGCTGACCAATGAGAGAGCAGTGATCTAGTTGATCAGAAATGAGCCAATAGGAGTACAGATACAGAAAATTCAACCAATCACAAGCTGACCAATGAGAGAGGAGTGATTTTGTTATTAGTAATGAGCCAATAGGATTACAGATACTGAAAATTCAACCAATCACAAGCCGACCAATGAGAGAGCAGTGATTTAGTTGATCAGAAATGAGCCGATAGGAGTACAGATACTGAAAATTCAACCAATCACGATCTGACCAATGAGAGATCAGTGATCTAGTTGATCAGAAATGAGCCAATAGGAGTACAGATACAGAAAATCCAACCAATCACAAGCCGACCAATGAGAGAGCAGTGATTTTGTTGATCAGAAATGAGCCAACAGGAGTACAGATACAGAAAATTCAACCAATCATGAGCTGACCAATGAGAGAGCAGTGATTTTGTTGATCAGAAATGAGCCAATAGGAGTACAGATACAGAAAATTCAACCAATCACAAGCCGACCAATGAGAGAGCAGTGATTTTTTTGATCAGAAATGAGCCAATAGGAGTACAGATACTGAAAATTCAACCAATCACTTGCTGACCAATGAGAGAGCAGTGATTTTGTTGATCAGAAATGTGCCAATAGTAGTACAGATACAGAAAATTCAACCAATCACAAGCCGACCAATGAGAGAGCAGTGATTTTGTTGATCAGAAATGAGCCAATAGGATTACAGATACTGAAAATTCAACCAATCACATGCTGACCAATGAGAGAGCAGTGATTTAGTTGATCAGAAATGAGCCAATAGGAGTACAGATACAGAAAATTCAACCATTCACAAGCCGACCAATGAGAGAGCAGTGATTTAGTTGATCAGAAATGATCCAATAGGTGTACAGATACAGAAAATTCAAACAATCAACAGGCCGACCAATGAGAGAGCAGTGATTTTGTTGATCAGGAATGAGCCAATAGGAGTACAGATACAGAAAATTCAACCAATCACTAGCCGACCAATGAGAGAGCAGTGATTTAGTTGATCAGAAATGAGCCAATAGGAGTACAGATACAGAAAATTCAACCAATCACAAGCCGACCAATGAGAGAGCAGTGATATTGTTGATCAGAAATGAGCCAATAGGAGTACAGAGACAAGAAATTCAACGAATCACAAGCCGACCAATGAGAGAGCAGTGATTTGTTGATCAGAAATGAGCCAATAGGGGTACAGATACAGGAAATTTAACCAATCACAAGCCGACCAATGAGAGATCAGTGATTTTTTTGATCAGAAATGAGCCAATAGGAGTACAGATACAGAGAATTCAACCAATCACAAGCCGACCAATGAGAGAGCAGTGATATTGTTCATCAGAAATCAGTCAATAGGAGAGATACAGAAAATTCAACCAATCACGAGCTGACCAATGAGAGAGCAGTGATCTAGTTGATCAGAAATGAGCCAAGAGGAGTACAGATACTGAAAATTCAACCAATCACGAGCTGACCAATTAGAGAGCAGTGATTCTGTTGATCAGAAATGAGCCAATAGGAGTACAGATACAGAAAATTCAACCAATCACGAGCCGACCAATGAGAGAGCAGTGATTCTGTTATTAGTAATGAGACAATAGGATCACAGATACAGAAAATTCAACCAATCACAAGCCGACCAATGAGAGATCAGTGTTTTAGTTGATCAGAAATTAGCCAATTGGAGTAGAGATACTGAAAATTCAACCAATCACAAGCTGACCAATGAGAGAGCAGTGATTTAGTTGATCAGAAATGAGCCAATAGGAGTACAGATACTGAAAATTCAAACAATCACGAGCTGACCTATGAGAGAGCAGTGATCTAGTTGATCAGAAATGAGCCAAGAGGAGTACAGATACAGAACATCCAACCAATCACAAGCCGACCAATGAGACAGAAGTGATTTTGTTGATCAGAAATGAGCCAATAGGAGTACAGATATGGAAAATTCAACCAATCACGAGCTGACCAATGAGAGATCAGTGATCTAGTTGATCCGAAATGAGCCAATAGGAGTACAGATACAGAAAATCCAACCAATCACAAGCCGACCAATGAGAGAGCAGTGATATTGTTGATCAGAAATGAGCCAACAGCAGTACAGATACAGAAAATTCAACCAATCACGAGCAGACCAATGAGAGAGCAGTGATTCTGTTGATCAGAAATGAGCCAATAGGTGTATAGATACAGAAAATTCAACCAATCAACAGGCCGACCAATGAGAGAGCAGTGATTTTGTTGATCAGAAATGAGCCAATAGGAGTACAGATACAGAAAATTCAACCAATCACAAGCCGACCAATGAGAGAGCAGTGATTTTGTTGATCAGAAATGAGCCAATAGGAGTACAGATACAGAAAATTCAACCAATCACGAGCTCACCAATGAGAGAGCAGTGATTTAGTTTATCAGAAATGAGCCAATAGGAGTACAGATACAGAGAATTCAACCAATAACAAGCCGACCAATTTGAGAGCAGTGATTTTGTTGATCAGAAATCAGCAATAGGAGAGACACAAAAAATTCAACCAATCACAAGCCGACCAATGAGAGAGCAGTGATTTTGTTGATCAGAAATCAGCCAATAGAAGAGATACAGAAAATTCAACCAATCACGAGCTGACCAATGAGAGAGCAGTGAACTAGTTGATCAGAAATGAGCCAATAGGAGTACAGATACAGAAAATTCAACCAATCACAAGCCGACCAATGAGAGAGCAGTGATTTTGTTATTAGTTATGAGCCAATAGGATTACAGATACTGAAAATTCAACTAATCACAAGCCGACCAATGAGAGAGCAGTGATTCTGTTGATCAGAAATGAGCCAATAGGAGTACAGATACTGAAAATTCAACCAATGACAAGCTGACCAATGAGAGAGCAGTGATTTAGTTGATCAGAAATGAGCCAATAGGAGTACAGATACAGGAAATCCAACCAATGACAAACTGACCAATGAGAGAACAGTGATTTAGTTGATCAGGAATGAGCCAATAGGAGTACAGATACAGAAAATTCAACCAATCACAAGCTGACCAATGAGAGTGCAGTGATTTTGTTGATCAGAAATGAGCCAATAGGAGTACAGATACAGAAAATTCAACAATCACAAGCTGTTATACTCCATTTCAAATTAATACAACTGAGTTGAATTGGGGAAATTATTTATTGATTGAAGTAATTCTGTTGACTTCCAAATAGAACTGAATCTAGAACAGACCAAGTCCGCTAATAGCCAATTAATTCGTCAAGGCAATCTCATTCATTCTTCATGCAATCTAAAGGTGCGTACATATATACGCGTAGCGAAAATGAGCAATTCACTTTTAATCCGCTGACTATATCTGTATTTTACGGAAACGATAAGATACAGATATAAAAAGCTTGGCATCAGCTGATTAAAAGTGAATTGCTCATGTTCGCGGCTCATGTTCGGGGAGAAGGAGTAGGAGGACGAGAAGGAGGAGGAGGAGGAGGAGGAGAATAAGAAAGAGGAGAATGAAGAGGAGTAGGAGAATGAGAATATAAAGCAGGTGATAAAAACGAAAAAGAGGAAGAGCAAGGAGAAGGAAGAGAAATTAAGAAGAAGAAGACGATCATTATCAGCAATGAAATACTCGGCGCATCCTATTGACTTGGTTTGTGGCAATAGCTGTTAAACACTCATTAACGTTCTAGCCGCGATGAGACTTGACAAAGTGATTAATTCGACCGAGAGCAAAAAGAAGTTCGCATCAGTTTTCGAATTTAGCTTCTGCTTGAGGAAGCTTCTTTCTGTTTCAACACCCATTTACTTGTTCAGGCTCAACTCAAATAATAAAAAATGATAAATAAATTTATTTCCTTTAAAAAATACAAACAAGCAATATTGGAAACATCGAAATCTGGTGTGGCGCACTCACACAACTTTCCTTGCCGTTATTAAAATTGATCTCCTGACGCTAGTGTTCCCGCGCATCTCAAGTCTACTTATAAACAAAGATCTGAACCAGCTGGTGACAGGACAATAACGCTGGATACACACGAGATCTGCTATCTCTTCATAGTGAATGATTCAATAGAATGAACAGTTGCCAACAGTCTGAAATTTAATAATCACATTTTCTCGAATTTAAAGCTTATTTTCAATTTTAGGTCAAAATGTTACTGGACATTAATTGAAGAGATTTTCATGCTCAATCTTTTTGTTTAAATTATATCTGAGGCCTGATAATTGGAAATCTAAAATCAAACTTTGCATAGATGGGGTGGAGCTCCTGAAATTTTTACAGATATGGGACTTGTGGCAGTTGATATAGCTTATCAATGGCTATTTTAGGTAGGAATTTGATCAAAATCGTTGAAGCCATTTTCGAGAAAATCGCGAAAAACCCTGTTTTTGACAACATTTTCGCCATTTTAGCCGCCATCTTGAATTACATTTGATCGAAATTGTTCGTGTCGGATCCTTATAGTGTAAGTACCTTAAGTTCCAAATTTCAAGTCATTCCGTTAATTGAGAGATGAGATATCGTGTACACAGACGCACATATACTCATATACACACACACACACACACACACACACACACACACACACACACACACACACACACACACACACACACACACACACACACACACACTAATACCCAAAACCAATACCCAAAAACCACTTTTTTGGACTCAGAGGACCTTGAATCGTATGGAAATTTAGAAATTGGGGTACCTTCATTTTTTTCGGAAAGCAATACTTTCCTTACCTATGGTAATAGGGCAAGGGAAGTAAAAATGTAATCTATAAAATGTAAGCTCATAACTATCAAATAAAAATTTCAAAAATTAATTCAGTATTTCCCAGTTATCAGTGATGGTTTAGTGAAATGTTTTTAATCAATTTGGTTTTCAACTTGTCTAAATTCTAAATTCTTAGTTGATATATATTTTGGACTTAAAATTGGACAAAACTTATAAAGTGTAAACATAATGGACCTATTTTTGGACAATTTCTATCCAAATTTGGAAAAATAACAGTTTTGGGCTTTAAGTCTGTTGTTCCTTCCCCAATCATTCATAAGTATTGAGAATGATATTGTATCTATTAATGGATGAATAAATAAATAAATATACTATAATAAAGTAAAGAACTGGCTTAAACGTGTACAGGATAGAAAAATTATGTTTGACGCATCATCACGTCTGAACTACTGGACTGATTAACATGAAATTTTGCATATAGATTCTTAATAATTAACCGAGGATGATCGTAGGGACGACAGGATTAAAGCCGAAAACGATTACAATTATTTTTTTATTGCAGACTAGCAGGAAACCCGTGCATCGCAACAGTCTATTTTGAAACTTGACGTAATGGAATCCTGAAGAATTTGAAATAGGTTTATAATCATCCTCAGTTAATTAAGGATATGCAAAATTTCAAGTTAATCAGTCCAGTAGTTCAGACGTGATGAAGCGTCGAACATAATTTTCCTAACCTGTACGTGTATAAGCCAGTTCTTTCCTTTATCATTGACCGAACGTAGTGAGGTCTATGTTTCAACTCGATTTGCTTTTGTCTGTCTGTATGTAACGCGATTACGGCCAAACTCGTTGATAGAATTCTATGAGATTTAGCAGGAATATTCCTTTTTCAACTGCGTATCGGTGTATACACAAGGTTTTTTTTGAAAATTTGCATTTTAAGGATAATATGAAAAGAAAAGGAATTCCTCCATACTCTGATATCACTATATCATCTACTTTGAAGATAGGATGAATCAGACTATAGAATTATTCATAATCAATCAGCTGACAAGTGGATTATTCATTGCATGCATTACACATATGTCTGGCCGTGTCTATTTCTATAAGGTAGGGTTTCAATATTTTTTATGATGCGTGCCCATCAGTATAAATATTCTCACATTTGAAAAAAAATTAATAGGTGATTGAAAAAAATGATTAAATGAACTGAATAATGCCGAAGAAATTATAATATTCTTGATTGAAAAAAAAATGTAAATAGTTGAGAAATATTTTTATCAGATGGAAAGATTATCACGAAACTGGATAAATCATCATATTACCATTTTAACGTGGACTTCACTATAGTTGACTTTGGAAATATAAGTTCATATATAAGTTCATAATTGATCGGACGCTAGTGAGTTTCTAATTTCGACTCAAGGTTAAAAATCGGTGTCCGTCTGTTTGTTTGCATGTTCTACAATAAGTTTCGGAAGCTTTGATCAATCAGCTTCGAATTTTGAACTCATATTTTTGCAACTTTTCAACACCTTAACTATTCAAGGACACAATAACCCTGGATGTAGGTGAGATTCTCTCTCCCACCATCAAAGTTCTACAAAAGTTAGCTTTTGCTATATTTTCTCTGTGATTGAATCCTGTAATTCACTTGATAGAAAGGAGATAGTCTTAATGATCACTGGAATAGATCTCATAGATTTCTTAATGATAAGATAACAGGAAAGAGCTAGTGTTGAGTCATAAGCCTGTCACATAATTTCCGTATAGGCTCAACTCACACTTACGCAACTCAGGTTGAGAAGAGATTCGACAGTAGTCGAGAGCATGTGTTTTCAAATGGTGACGTCGCGGAGACTAGAATCGACTGGTCTCAGTGTCACCATTTGGAAACACACATGCTTCTCGACCTGAGTCGCGTAAGTGTGAGTTGAGCCATACAGTTTGAATTGATGTGATGAATAATTATTATTGAAACAAAAAATGACAAATTCACATTCGGTGTAAGTTTGCAACGGCGAGTTACTACGATACATTATGGTGAGGTCCACGTTATAATTGCAGCATTTGATTGTTATTGCTATCCTTGTCTATCATTCGGGTGGCTCGTTGGAATAAGTGATAACGCGTCGGCCTAATAATCAAGAGAACCCGAGTTCGAATCTCGACCGGAGCAAAAAGTTATTGACCACAACACAGTCACATATATACGGCCACCCCGGCTCTCGGGGGATACTGTATCCGTCGGTCCCGACTACCTAAAAAGAAGTCGTCATCTCTCATCATCCCTCTCGCTCATTACCCATGCACTAGCCTAAGCGTATTATTATTACTCGACAAAACAGATAGCGCTATTCTTCTCCAACTCTGCAGTGTTGCCAGATCGGTTTTTAACAATGTAGGAATATTATTAGCAGAATATTTATTAATTTATTTGGAAATTTACATATTCGAGGGCACCAGGGAATGAATCCCATTATTGCCCTCATAACGCACATTGAGCATACAATTTGAAAAACAATACATAGAATAACTTTACTAATATACTATTGAGTTTTAGAAAAAAAAATAAAAACAAGATACAAAAAAATAGTAGAAAACCTTGCAAATATGTAACTTATAGTATAGCTCTAATGTAATTTAAGGCCTAAAAAATGTAATTTTTAAACCGAATTATGAAATTTAGTACTTAATTACTGAAAAATATTTTTTGTTGCTCAATAAAATATAATGTGCATCATTTCAAACAAGAATAAACAGTTGATATTACATCAGATATACCGGTATCACTATCTTCCACAAATGGAACGACTTTTCCATCGTTGATAGGGCAATGGGATATTCAAGGACGTCACTCAAACGTTTCAACGTTGAGATGAAAATATATTGTGATTAGATAGAATATTCATACAAAAGATTGAAATATATATTATTATAAATGAGAGATGGCAGGGAGTCGGCAACACTGTTGTCCTATCTTTTACAGTGACACTTTAAAGTGAACCTCACTATAGTGAGGTCCACGTTATAATGACAGTATTTGATCAACTTCGGTTTTGCTATCCTTGTCTATCATTCGACATAGCCGGTGGTACTATCCTTTTCTAGGTCCACAACGATGCCAATCATGTTTTTGACAGTGTAGAATATGATTAATTAATGTAGAGAATTGGCATCGCTATTCTTCTATCTTCATCTACTGCCATTATAACGTGGACCTAACTATATAGTGGTGTGCAACGTGCGGCGTTGGAGAGTCAATACCACTAACACGTGCCCTTGACGGGTGCGTAAACCGATGTTAATACCCAAGGCAGAGAGAGAAAGAGAGAGGGGGCTGAGAGAATGAGTGAGAGAGAGGGAACGCTGGTATTTCTAGGGTGTGTGAGCGCGTAAGGACAGTCCAAACCACAAAAGACTTTGCGGCTTTACCCTCCACAAAGAGGCCGGTTTCCTCCCCCCCCCCCCCATTGCCATCACCTCACCGTTCCGAAAACTCCACAGTTTCCAGAACAAAGTTGTGTGGTGCGAGAGAGAAAAAGACAGAATGATCTTGTAAAGGAGGCCTTCAAAACTTCATGGCGTTATCTACCACTTGTGGCTATCGTCGGAATAAATAGTTGTGGAAAGTCTCTCCTTTGTAACTCATCTGACTCAAGTTGATGTCATCCTGGATTTCCTCTCTCAAATATCTTGCTCTCATTTCAGATTTTCCATAAAATACTTGAAAATGACCCTGGGTGACTGATAATGAAAAGTAGTATGGGACTAGATAGGTAGATCGATAGAAAGAAAAATAAAAAATCTCAGTATCCTTTTTGAATTATTTAATTAAGGTAGATCGATACTTAGGCTGCCTTTATTTTAACCTGGAGGGCGAAGTTAGGTCGCAGCCGGCCCTCTCTCCCACTTGACTCTCCTATACAATTCTAATTCATTTACATCATAACAACATGAGGAAAAAATCTCTAAAATAGAATAATAAGAAATATGTTGAAAATAAGTATAAATCAATAGTAATCTATATATATAAAAGCGAAATGGCACTCACTCACTGACTGACTGACTGACTGACTCAGTCACTCGCAGAACTAAAAATCTACCGGACCAAAAACGTTCAAGTTTGGTAGGTATGTTCAATTGGCCCTTCAGAGGCGCACTAAGAAATCTTTTGGCAATATTTTAACTCTAAGGGTGGTTTTCAAGGGTTTAAAGTTCGTCTTTTAGCATGTATGTTCTTCTTATTCTCTCAATTTAAAATTGAAAAATGTCCATACCATATGTTAATATAGAACTATAATCTAGAGAGAGTACCTCTCCGAAATAGTTGTTAACTGGTAACTAAATTAATAATTTTGTCAGGTTGGCATTAAGTTGAGTTGACTTTGTTAGGTTGGCACCAAGTTGAAGATTGAAATGCATTTATCGCAGAAAAATTGATTGGGCACTGCTACTTTAATCAGAGCTATTCCTGAGAATATTATATTACTAGCCTTCAGGCTCGCTTCGGTGGCCATACCCGTTTAGCCAGACGTTTAGTCTGGACCCCCGACTGGATCGTCCTAACATATGATAAAAATGCTCAAATGAAAAATGCAGGCGAGCGAAACGAGCCTGCTGATCTCATTCTTGGACCGTCCAGTCAGGGTTCCAGGGGGCGGAGCCCCCTGGCTAGACGGATATGACGAGCGAAGCGAGCCTGACGGCCAGTCAATTATATTTTTTAAAGCATGAAATTATATTTTCAATGATTTTATAATGAATTTTTATAATGAAAATTAAATATTTGTTAATTAATTAGTAATTCTAAATTGTTAAAAGACGATTTGGCAACAGAGCAAAGCAAGGACGAGCTAGCGCAGCAGCCTTGTTGAATGATAGACAAGGATAGCAATACTATTGCTAATCAAACACTGCCGTTATAACGTGGACCTCACTATAGCGTCAGTTTACTTTATCAAGTATGTGGCATGCCAAAACGTGTCATGTGAAAGAAGTAGAAGTTATATGAATGTAGATGTGAAAAAAAACTTTCAAATCCATAATGAGCGAATAGATTAGGAAATTATCCCCGCACTTCATCAAAACAATTGTTTGCTCTCCAAACAACATTCACGAAAAATTATTTGCAAAAGCTTTTAATCTGAAGGGCAAGAAGGCGTTTTCCGTGATATTAGCGCCCTGTGTGGGCTGGAACGAAAGCCTTATCCGGCGGCATCTAATTTTTGCTGCCAAAAGCTGCACTTGGACGTTTAAACGTCTCTTGTGCCCTTGCATGATATATGGCGCGTTCCATTTTTCGCCTCCACCTCGCGCAAACTACGGTGAATTTAATGCAGCCTTCCCATTTCTGAAATCCCAATTTAAGATTCGATCTCGACTCATAACTCATTCTTAATTGGTTGGTTTTTTTGTTCCGCTGTGCGAGACGGGATAAAGTTCTTTTCCTACTTGAAGTGCATTAAGTACAAGAGCCGAGCGTTATTGTTCCCAGAGCTTGGTTGCGTGTCATTGTGGATTTCAAAAAAATGTTTCAGAATTCGAAGTGAAGACTGAACATCACGTAGAACGTTGGGTAACATGGTTTAGTTTAATTGACATTAGTTTAATAACATTGATTAGTTTAATTGAAATATGAGGATTTTTCTAACAAGTTTAGTTCAGTTTAGTTTGAGTTTAGTTTAATAACATTGATTAGTTTAATTGAAATATGAGGATTTTTCTTCAATCTTTGAAATGCCACAGAAGATTATAACATTGATAGCCTGGATTCATCAGGTTAATCAGGTCTCTTCAGGCTACTTTTTCAGGTCTCTTCAGGTATTCTTCAGGCTATTTCTTTTAATTAGAATTATTGATTTCATAATTTCGACTTTTTTGGTTTCAACTCAAAAGTATTGAGATCATGTATTTTTCATTCTCATCTGTTAACGATTCCTCATATAAGTTTCATTCTCATGTATCACTATAAAACTCATTTACATTCTCATCTTTACAAAATAAACTTCTTCCAATATCCGTAAGATGTTAATCTATAATCCTAAAGGTGCGTACAGACTTTCGCTCTGCTCCGCAACCGAACGTCACTCCAGCAGAGCGATTGATGATCGACCGGCGAGCAACAGTGGTTCGACCGGGGAACGCGAGAAGATCTAACATCTTCCGTAACGTTCATGATGGGTGCGTGGGCGGAGCGACTGTGGTTCGATGGTGGTACGAGGGCGGTACGAGTGCGGTACGAGAGCGGTATGAGGGAGGAGCGTGCTCGGTGCGGGTTGGAAGCGCGAATATGTGTATGCAGCTTAACAGCATCATTCAACCTGATTAGTTGGGTGATCAGATGTTCGCTTATGTTAATAATTCCAAGATTTGAAGTTGATTGGTCAGAGGTTACAGCGTTCGATAGTTATCGTCTAACATATGTACAGACGCCAAAAGCCACGAGTCTAGGCTAAGAAATCGTTACCACGCTCGTTGGATATTGTATTATGTAAATGAATTCACATTTTACGCATAACATATCAAAATACATAGATTATTATTGCCATCTCTTATATGGCTTCCCAATTGATATTCTGCATCTGGTTCATAATTTTATTCCTATATGGGAGATTATTCTGCAAACATTCTTTTCATAATATTATGTTCCTTCTACTGAATCCGGAACTGTACGGTAGCGTTTCATTTGAATTATTGGTTGAGTTCTAAGCCACTGATCGGTGAGTGAACGATGAGATCGGTGAGTGAACGTGACTCTGAACGAACCACTGTTTTGTCGTTGAACGATGCATAGACTCACATGCAGCGCTAGATTATTTGGAATTGAAATCGGCCATTAAGGGGACAGCCTGGAAGATTATTACATACTAAAGATCTTGAAGATTTTTGTGATCTAGAATATTACAAAAAATATATATTATATAATATCTAGTGCTAAAATACCTCAATGGAACCTTTAATTTCAAGTAAGAGCTAGCATTGGGAAGGCATGGGTATTGTGCGTTTATACCTCTTCAAGGTCTCTGGTCTAACTGATAAAAAAAATACGTCATATCCGGTTCGTTCACTGATCAGTTAATCGTAATTCTCCACCGATGGAAAAGAACGTAAATAGAGTAGCTGAACGTAAACAGACATGGCTGGATATGAGGTTGTTTACAAATGATGGACTCCATTATAATGTATTTGGGAGCAGAGAAATGCATGATTACATAAATTCAATAACATTTAAAATATTTTATAAAGCATTTAAAACTACTCCAATCACCTGATGGTTTTCCATTTTAATCGATTACAATGAAATAGGTTAAGTTTACAAAATATGATCAACAGGGGAAACATCTGTCAGTTATGACTCATGAGCAACCGTTCAGCCACAGAATACACACAAAATGGAAGGTATCAATCTAACCAAGATTTGAGTGCACCAAGGCCACGACACATGACTGCATCATCTTGTTAGAAATTAAAACTACTGCTGTATTACAATGCTACACTTTCTTTCAAGATGGCGGAATATGGCGTCAAGATACTAGCCGACTTTTCATTCTGTGGTTCATCTGTGATCACTAATCTGTGATCAGGTTTTTTACTGAACGTAAAAAAAACCCCGATGGAATTGATCAGTGGCTTTGAACTCAACCATTGACTATATCTCCAGCGCTGAAATGAACTCTACTATCGCATCCCTTGATTCTGCTGAGGAACTGCATCGTTAGATATTTGACTCATTGAAAACAATAAGGGCTGGTTTCCGAGCTCGGGATTTAGCCAAGTTCTAGACTTTAAACAACTGGAGTCAGAAAATTGGCTTTCCGAGACGGGGCGTAGTCGTGTCATAGTCAAAGTTACGCTTAAATTAAATTTCAAAGAACAAGAAAATTGAACACAAAATAAAATTAAGAGAAAATAGTGTAAGGCTTCAGCTATTTTGAATTCAGGAATGTTTCATTTCGTCAAGGAAAAACGTTTCCAATCATAAAAATGAGAGAATAAATATTCATTCACTGCGACTACGCCCCGTTTTGGAAAACCAATTTTCTGACTTCAGCTGTTTAAAGTCTGGAACTTAGCTAAATCCCGAGCTCGTTAACCAGCTCTCATTGTTTCCAATTAGTCAAATATCTAATGATGCAGTTCCTCAGCAGAACTAAGGGCTGCGATAGGAGAGTTCATTTCAGATATCCGTGTAGCGCTGGGAATATAGTTTACAATTCGAATGAAACGCTACAGTTCCGGATTCAATAGAAGGAGCATAATTATGAAAAGAATGTTTGCAGAATAGTCTCCCATACAGTTATAAAATGTACAACAACTATGAAATGAAACGCTTCAGTTTCGAATTCAATAGAAGGAACACAATTATGAAATGTTTGCAGAAAGAAATATACTAGTAGTTCTGTGAACAGTGGACCTCACACAGTTTTCTCATCCATAATATAATTTGAATATCATTGGATCATTTCAATAGAAGATTGTTTTCGTACAGAGGCTCATTAATCCAAGAGTAATGACAAGGAATCAACATCACAGTTATAGATGATAACAATTTATTATCATGATCATTACACATACCATCAATACTCATTACTCATACTCATTACTCATTATTCATTACTCATTATTCATTACTCATTACTCATGATCATTACTCATACCATCAATAATTGGGTAGTCTCAAAAAGTGATACAATACAATACAAATCCTACTTCGGACTAGGTTACACCTTATCTCAATTGGGGAGAGGAATAGCTCAAGGTTACCTTATTTTCTCTGCCTATCATTTTTGATGATGTACTTATGAATCAATCAATAGAAAAAGGATAGGAAAATACATTGACAATAAATCAAAATCAATTACATCTAGTACAATATTTTCTAATTGTAACGTGACGTGAACAATACAAATTCGAAATTATTCAGAAATTCTATTGCACCAGCAGCGCAAAGTGAGGACGATTCAATAATTTGTCTCCCTCTTCCCCGCGTTTCACCCGACCGAAATCATTTACACATAAATAAACTTGAAAGGGAAACAACCGGGGCGACCTAACCTCTCCCTGATCGTTACAAATAACCGCAAACATTATCTTTGGCCGTCGCCGATCCAGTTGGTATTTCAGCCGATAGATGGTGGCAGGGGAAAAGAGAGATAGCAGCCAGAGCTGAAGGAAGATTAATGGGAGAGTAATAATGTGGATCAGGAAGTGTTTGTCGGTAATCTAGGAGTGGGGGAAAAGGGAAAAAAGGGATTTTGTCAGAATGACGGGGAAGGGGAAAAAGGGAGTTCGTCAGAAGGACGGGGAAGAAATATGGAGATATTGTGTAATGGTGAGAGAAAGGGGGAGGGAGTGGTAAGACAGTTGGAAGGAATTGGAAAAGATGACGAAGAGAGGATAAAGAAATAGGTGGGTAGGAGAGGGAGAAAGGAATTGGAAAGGAAGCAGCAGCATTCAAATGGACAGACTCGATTCGTGAGGGTGAAGATAGACTGTTCCGTTCTGGTACGAGCGGAGAATACAAGGCGAGGCGATAAAGGAAAGGTGAAATTGATAAGGTGGTCGTCAAGAGAAAGGAAGTTTGAATGGTGACGTGGGAGGAAGAGGAAAAGGGTTGGAGGGAGAAGCGAAAGAAAAGCGGCGTGTTGGGTTTTCGGTCGGAAACTGAACCAGTAGATAGAAGCCCCCAGCCAAATCCTTGTGTATTTCCACAACGCTGCCGCAAAATAAATTAAATGAAGAAACTAGAACGCCTGCAAGATTTCGTTCGCTTTTTTAATATCTTTTGTCAACAGCTACCTACTAATTTCACACCGGTGTAGCTTTTAAAAGTCTGCTTCCTCCTGCGGGAGCGAATCGCGGATTGATATTGTACCCAGAGTTGTTGAATTCTTGTTTGTATTGTGAAATAATGGAATAAGTTATGCTTTCTCTTTGTTTTTTTCAAAACTTTTTCTCTTCTGAACGCTCAACAGCCACAGACGTCAAAACTCAAATTATGTTTCCTTTTCCAATCTTTTCAATGTACGGTACAATGTTGGTATCATCATCATCATCATCATCATCCATCATGGACTAGGCTTGTAAAGCCTGTTCCGGTGTCCACCGCTTCCTCGGTCTTCCGACGTCCCTTTTCCCATCCAACTGTAACTTCCAAGCTTGTAATGGAAGACGAGTTGGTGGCATTTCTCCAAATCAAGACTAAAAAATAGAATAGTTCTATCATAGAGGAAAACTAGCATAAAATGTATTTTGTAAATTACTGTATCTGCTTTGTAGATAAAATAAGGATAAGGATAAATGTGAAAATAATAATGCACAAAGGTAAAAAAACCAATGTTAATCAAATGCTGACATTATAACGTGGACTTCACTATACATATTTCTAGAATACAGTCATCTCCTTTCAATTCAACATTCATTGATTCTTTACCACAGGAAAAAAAGATAACATAATCCTTGATCAGCACAAACACTTTTGAATGATTTAAAGACCACCCAAGAGGACTAAAGTATAGAAATTCTATAAACAATTAGACATTCTTATATACACTCAACTCAATTTGAATTTGAAACTGGTGAAAATAAAGAAATGCAGGAGTCTATAAACAATTAGAGATTCTTATATTCTACACTCTACTGGATTTGAATTTGAAACTGGTGAGATTAGAGAAATGCAGGAATCTTGAATTCAAAAGAATATGGCTCTTTCCTAACCAAAGAAAACTCTCTAGTACTACTCTAAAGACATCTTATCAGAGATGCTTAGAAGTGTCTGAGGCCTCTGTAGACTGAAACAAGGTAGCTTTCGCTCTTAAAATTGGTCGATTCTAGAAACTAAACTGTATTTGAAACTTTGAAACTGATGAACATAGTTCAGGAGTTTTGAATTCGAGATTGTTCGGCTTTCGAAGAGTAACTACTTAAAGGTGCGTACAGATTTACGCGCCGCGAACATGAGCAATTCACTCTTAATCAGCTGATGCCAAGCTTTTTATATCTGTATCTTACCGTTTCTGTAAAAATACAGATATAGTCAGCTGATTAAAAGTAAATTGCTCATGGAATTAAATAGAGAATGCATTTATTCAAATGCTAATTAATATATAATTATTATTGAACGAAAAATAGCACTGCTATCCAGAGATTGTCAGTTTGGTGTAAGGGCAAGCATTCCTGACTAGCAATTGGGAGGTACCGGGTTCGATTCCCGGGCTGGCAACTAATTTTTGGATGGTAGTTCTCATCGAATTTCCATCTAGCTGTTAGCCCTGTTGTCAATGTCTGCAGTAGCAGAGGTCTTCGGGGTGATTTGCAGCATTTATTTAGGTTTTTCGTTCAATAATAATTATAAATTGCTCATGTTCGCGGCGCGTATATCTGTACGCACTTTAAGAATGCTCTTCAGAACTAACTTGAAGCTCTGTAGATTTCATGCTCTGAAAACTGAACCCAAAAAACGTTGACTCTTGAAATTGGTCGAGTTTACCAAACTGAAATTGAAACTAGAGAAATGCGGGAGCCCTGAATTCAAAACTATTTGGCTCTTTTTCAACCAAAGAAAATGACTATATAATAAGTTTTTATAATTGAGAATACAGCTCATCAAACAATATTTTGTTGCAAACAACAAACTGATATTCTTATTTTCCCATTCAATTATTCCCACCAATGAATGAAAATCTGAACTAACATTCTACAGAAACATGGGATATTATCATAAGCTATCATCAAAACGAGCATCAATATACGCCAACTTCAATGAACATTGCATATGCACAATGACTATATAACTGGAACGTATAACATTAACAGGGAACATGGTTAACAGTTGGTAACATTGTCATATTGCAGTTGTGATTTGAGTTGCAGGGATAATGATCAATAGAGATTCGCCACAATGGTCTCCTATTAAATTTAATAGTGAACTATTAGAGGAGCATCAGCTATTGATTGTCCCGCTGTGGCTCAAGGTGACTGACAATCCAATCATCTCATCAACAACATGGCAATTATCTTAGTACGAATGGAATATCGTTTAAGGCCAACATTGAGAGCAGTTTTAAGTTTATTAGAAATGATGAAATTTGTGCACCGTAGGGAATTTGTGATAAGGAACTTCCTGACTTGATGGAATAATTGGACACCTTTCTCCAGGGAAGAATAAGTTTTACGAGTAGCATGTAGTCTTTGTGCCGGTTGCACAAAAGCCGATTAAATTTTAATCGTGATTAAATTCACGAGAACCAATCAGAGAAGCCGTCTTTTCAAAAACGCCTTATCTCATTGACTCGAATAGCCAATCTCATAGTCGAATTTTAATCGTGATTAAATCCACGAGAACCAATCAGAGAAGGCGTTTTTCTGAAAGACGGCTTTTCTGATTGGTTCTCGTGGAATTAATCACGGTTGAAATTTAACTGGCTATTGTGCAACCGGTACCAAGTATTGTACTAAATCCACGAGAACCAATCAGAGGAGCCGTCTTTCCAAAAACGCCTTATCTCATTGGCACTTGTGAAATTAATCACGATTAAAATTTAACCGGTTTTTGTGCAACCGGTCCATATTCAACTCCTTCAGTGATTTCATTCTACTCTTTCAGTCCGACAAAGACAATTCTGAGATAAGGTCTTCCTCTCCAAATCTTGAAGCTTACATCAATCGCAAAACTATACAATACTATATTTATATTTTAACTATCATACTATTATTATATTGTCACATTGATGAGTTGTCTTCAACACCGGCATCCTAGTCAATAATAGAGTACATGTCGGTGTTAAAAATAGATAAATTAGTGTGTTGATACGCCGCATTCCGGATTGAATCAATAACTTCAATCTATAATATCATGATTAAGTAGAATATTGAATTTAAAAAGGCTATATTATTTTGTTCATCAGGAATAAGCCAATAGGATTACACATACAGGAAATTCAACCAATCACAAGCTGACCAATGAGAGAGCAGTGATTTTGTTGATTAGAAATGAGCCAATAGGAGTACAGATACATAAAATTCAACCAATCACAAGCTGACCAATGAGAGTGCAGTGATTTAGTTGATCAGAATGAGCCAATAGGAGTACAGATACAGAAAACTCAACCAATCACAAACTAACCAAAGAGAGTGCAGTGATTTAGTTGATCAGAAATGAGCCAATAGGAAAACAGATACAGAAAATTCGACCAATCACAAGCTGACCAATGAGAGATGAGTGATCTAGTTGATCAGAAATGAGACAATTGGAGTACAGATACATAAAATTCAACCAATCACAAGCTGACCAATGAGAGTGCAGTGATTCAGTTGATCAGGAATGAGCCAATAGGAGTACAGATACAGAAAATTCAACCAATCACAAGCTGACCAATTAGAGAGCAGTACGTTTTCAACAGATATGAGCCGATAGGAGTACAGATACAGAAAATTCAACCAATCACAAGCTGACCAATGAGAGTGCAGTGATTGAGTTGATCAGAAATGAGCCAATAGGAGTACAGATACAGAAAATTTAACCAATCATAAGCTGACCAATGAGAGAACAGTAATTTTGATGATCAGAAATGAGCCAATAGGACTACAGATACAGAAAATTCAACCAATCACAAGCTGACGAATGAGGGTGCAGTGATTTAGTTGATCGGAAAAAAGCCAGTAGGAGTACAGAAACAGAAAATTCGACCAATCACAAGCTGACCAATGAGAGATGAGTGATTTAGTTGATCAGAAATGAGCCAATTGGAGTACAGATACAGAAAATTCAACCAATCACAAGCTGACCAATGAGAGTGCAGTGATTTTGTTGATCAGAAATAAGCCAATAGGAGTACAGATACAGAAAATTCAACCAATCACAAGCTGACCAATGAGAGAGCAGTACGTTTTCAACAGATATGAGCCGGTAGGAGTACAGATACAGAAAATTCAACCAATCACAAGCTGACCAATGAGAGTGCAGTGATTTAGTTGATCAGAAATGAGCCAAAAGGAGTACAGATACAGAAAATTCGTTCAATCACAAGCTGACCAATGAGAGTGCAGTGATCTTGTTGATCAGCAATGAGCCAATAGGAGTACAAATACAGAAGATTCAACCAATCACGAGCTGACCAATGAGAGAACAGTAATTTTCTAACAGAAATGAGCCAATAGGAGTACAGATACATGGAATTCAACTAATCACATGCTGACCAATGTGAGTGCAGTGATTTAGTTGATCATAAATGAGCCAATAGGAGTACAGATACAGAAAATTCAACCAATCACAAGCTGACCAATGAGAGTGCAGTGATTTTGTTGATCAGAAATGAGCCAATAGGAATAAAGTCACAAAAAATTAAAGCCATCACAAGCCGACCACCGAGAAAGCAGTGATTTTGATGTCAGAAATGAGCCAATAGGAGTACAGATACAGAAAATTCAACCAATCACAAGCTGACGAATGAGAGAGCAGTGATTTTGATGATCAGAAATGAGCCAATAGGAGTACAGATACATGAAATTCAACCGATCACAAGCTGACCAATGAGAGAGCAGGTATTTTTCTGATCAGAAATGAGCCAATAGGAGTACAGATACAGAAAATTCAACCAATCACAAGCTGACCAATGAAAGAGCAGTAATTTATTTGATCAGAAATGAGCCAATGGGAGTACAGATACAGAAAATTCAACCAATCACAAGCTGACCAATAAGAGAGCAGTAACTTTTCAACAGAAATAAGCCAATAGGAGTACAGATACGGAAAATTTAACCAATCACAAGCTGACCAATGAGAGAGCAGTGATTTTGATGATCAGAAATGAGCCAATAGGAGTACAGATACATGGAATTCAACCAATCACAAGCTGAACAATGAGAGTGCAGGGATTTTGTTGATCAGAAATGAGCCAATAGGAATACATCACAAAATATTAGGGCCATCACAAGCCGACCACCGAGAAAGCAGTGATTTTGATGTCTGAAATGAGCCAATAGGAGTACAGATACAGAGAATCCAACCAATCACAAGCTGATCAATGAGAGAGCAGTAATTTTTCAACAGAAATGAGCCAATAGGAGTACAGATACAGAAAGTTCAACCAATCACAAGCTGACGAGTGAGAGAGCAGTGATTTTGATGATCTGAAATGAGCCAATAGGAGTACAGATACGGGAAATTCAACCAATCACAAGTTGACCAATGAGAGAGCAGTAATTTTGTTGATCAGAAATGAGCCAATAGGAGTACAGATACAGAAAATTCAACCAATCACAAGCTGACCAATGAGAGAGCAGTGTTTTTGATGATCAGAAATGAGTCATTAGGAGTACAGATATAGAAAATTCAACCTATCACAAGCTGACCAATGAGAGAGCAGTGATTTTGTTGATCAGGAATGAGCCAATAGGAGTACAGATACAGAAAATTCAACCAATCACAAGCTGACCAATGAGAGTGCAGTGATTTTGTTGATCAGAAATAAGCCAATAGGAATACAGTCACAAAATATTAAAGCCATCACAAGCCGACCACCGAGAAAGCAGTGATTTTGATGTCAGAAATGAGCCAATAGGAGTACAGATACAGAAAATTCAACCAATCACAAGCTGACCAATGAGAGAGCAGTAATTTTCAACAGAAATGAGCCAATAGGAGTACAGATACAGAAAGTTCAACCAATCACAAGCTGACCAATGAGAGAGCAGTGATTTTGATGATCAGAAATGAGCCAATAGGAGTACAGATACAGAAAATTCAAGCCAACACAAGCCGACCAATGAGAGAGCAGTGATCTTGTTGATCAGAAATGAGCCAATAGGAACACAAATACAGAAAATTCAACCAATCACAAGCTGACCAATGAGAGAGCAGTAATTTTTAACAGAAATGAGCCAATAGGAGTATAGATACATGAAATCCAACCAATCACAAGCTGACCAATGAGAGAGCAGTGATTTTGTTGATCAGAAATAAGCCAATAGGAGTACAGGTACAGGAAATTCAACCAATCACAAGCCGACCAATGAGAGAGCAGTGATTTTGATGATCAGAAATAAGCCAATAGGAGTACATATACAGAAAATTCAACCAATCACAAGCCGACCAATGAGAGAACAGTGATCTTGTTGATCAGAAATGAGCCAATAGGAGTACAAATACAGAAAATTCAACCAATCACAAGCTGACCAATGAGAGAGCAGTAATTTTTTTGATCAGAAATGAGCCAATAGGAATACAGATACAGAAAATTCAACCAATCACAAGCTGACCAATGAGAGTGCAGTGATTTTGTTGATCAGAAATGAGCCAATAGGAATACAGTCACAAAATATTAAAGCCATCACAAGCCGACCACCGAGAAAGCAGTGATTTTGATGTCAGAAATGAGCCAATAGGAGTACAGATACAGAAAATTCAACCAATCACAAGCTGACCAATGAGAGAGCAGTAATTTTTCAACAGAAATGAGCCAATAGGAGTACAGATACAGAAAGTTCAACCAATCACAAGCTGACCAATGAGAGAGCAGTGATTTTGATGATCAGAAATGAGCCAATAGGAGTACAGATACAGAAAATTCAACCAATCACAAGCTGACCAATGAGAGAGCAGTGATCTTGTTGATCAGAAATGAGCCAATAGGAATACAAATACAGAAAATTCAACCAATCACAAGTGACCAATGAGAGAGCAGTAATTTTTAACAGAAATGAGCCAATAGGAGTATAGATACATGAAATCCAACCAATCACAAGCTGACCAATGAGAGAGCAGTGATTTTGTTGATCAGAAATAAGCCAATAGGAGTACAGGTACAGGAAATTCAACCAATCACAAGCCGACCAATGAGAGAGCAGTGCTTTTGATGATCAGAAATAAGCCAATAGGAGTACATATACAGAAAATTCAACCAATCACAAGCCGACCAATGAGAGAACAGTGATCTTGTTGATCAGAAATGAGCCAATAGGAGTATAAATACAGAAAATTCAACCAATTACAAGCTGACCAATGAAAGAGCAGTAATTTTTTTGATCAGAAATTAGCCAACAAATACAGAAAATTCAACAATCACAAGCTGTTATACTTCATTTCAAATTAATACAACTGAGTTGAATTGGGGAAATTATTGATTGAAGTAATTCAGTTAAGTTCCAAATAGAAGTGAATCTAGAACAGACCCAGTCCGTGAATAGCCAATTGATTTGTCAAGGCATTCTCATTCATTCTTTATGCAATCTAAAGGTGCGTACATATATACGCGTAGTGAACATGAGCAATTCACTTCTAATCAGCTGACTATATCTGTATTTCTACAGAAACGATAAGATACAGATATAAAAAGCTTGACATCAGCTGATTAAAATTGAATTGCTCATGTTCGCGGCGCGTAAATCAGTACGCACCTTAGGGCCGTTTGCACAGTGACAGTTTAAACCAAATTTCATTTTAAACTGGATTAAATCCGTATCATGTCTCGTTTGTTATAATGTGTTACATTTTAAGTTTAAGCCACCAGCTGATTAATTCAGTTTAAGCTTTGACTGTGCAAACATCCCCAAATATTTCAAAAAGTATGTCCAAAACTCTGTAGACTTTGCTACTCCATGTATTCATGTTCATGTTGTTTGAGCTTATTACTCTTGCAATAATTTCCAACCACAGAGAAGTTCAGGTAATTTCCACTTTATTTCATCTAAAAATGGAATCAATTCAATAGAAATATCATAGAGGACCACACTCACATAGTGAGGTCCACGTTATAATGGCAGTGGATAAAGATATAAGAATGGCGATGCCGATTCTCTGCATTAATTAATTAATTATATTTCTACACTCTCAAAAACATAATTGGCATCGTTGTGGACCTAGAAAAGGATAGTACCACCGGCTTTTTCGAATGATAGACAACGATAGCAAAACCAAAGTTGATCAAATACTGTCATTATAACGTGGTCCTCAGTACAGGAGCTTCTTATCCTCTTTGAGATAATGTACTCTTTTCTCGAATTTTCATTTGCTGTGATGTCGGATGAAATCTTCAATAGTTCTATTGAAGAGTTCTATTACTCAACCATTAAATTAAGCTATCTAGTTATGGATCTTGATTGATTTCCTAGCTATAGCAAATATAGATTGAATTGATTTCTTGAATTTATTGATATAATATCCGTTGATTTACAATTAATTGCTTTTCAAGAGAACAGTTTCTGCATAATAATATTTCCTGGTTTCATTTTCGAAAGAAGGTAGGATTATTCAAAATGAGAGATGAAACTTCTGACCTTTCGAAATCATAAGCATGATTGGCTTGTAGTCTAGAATCGATAAGATACAGATATAAAAAGCTTGACATCAGCTGATTAAAATTGAATTGCTCATGTTCGCGGCGCGTAAATCAGTACGCACCTTAGGGCCGTTTGCACAGTGACAGTTTAAACCAAATTTCATTTTAAACTGGATTAAATCCGTATCATGTCTCGTTTGTTATAATGTGTTACATTTTAAGTTTAAGCCACCAGCTGATTAAATTCAGTTTAAGCTTTGACTGTGCAAACATCCCCAAATATTTCAAAAAGTATGTCCAAAACTCTGTAGACTTTGCTACTCCATGTATTCATGTTCATGTTGTTTGAGCTTATTACTCTTGCAATAATTTCCAACCACAGAGAAGTTCAGGTAATTTCCACTTTATTTCATCTAAAAATGGAATCAATTCAATAGAAATATCATTAGAGGACCACACTCACATAGTGAGGTCCACGTTATAATGGCAGTGGATAAAGATATAAGAATGGCGATGCCGATTCTCTGCATTAATTAATTAATTATATTTCTACACTCTCAAAAACATAATTGGCATCGTTGTGGACCTAGAAAAGGATAGTACCACCGGCTTTGTCGAATGATGGACAAGGATAGCAAAACCAAAGTTGATCAAATACTGTCATTATAACGTGGTCCTCAGTATAGGAGCTTCTTATCCTCTTTGAAATACTGTACTCTGTTCTCGAATTTTCATTTGCTGTGATGTCGGATGAAATCTTCAATAGTTCTATTGAAGAGTTCTATTACTCAACCATTAAATTAAGCTATCTAGTTATGGATCTTGATTGATTTCCTAGCTATAGCAAATATAGATTGAATTGATTTCTTGAATTTATTGATATAATATCCGTTGATTTACAATTAATTGCTTTTCAAGAGAACAGTTTCTGCATAATAATATTTCCTGGTTTCATTTTCGAAAGAAGGTAGGATTATTCAAAATGAGAGATGAAACTTCTGACCTTTCGAAATCATAAGCATGATTGGCTTGTAGTCTAGAATCGATAAGCAGCGATAAATAGCGAAGTACAAAGATAAGATTTTGGATTTTAATTTATTGGACTGAATCTTTTCATTCGATAAATGTTTTACAAATTGTCCTTTTCCCGTTGGGGATTCTTTTGAATATAAATAAAAATAGAAATCTAAGTACCTTTTTGAAATTGTCTATTCACAACGTGTTTCGGCTATATGTTACCATTATCAAGTCTTGACTTGTGAATAGAATTTTTTTAAAAATGTACTTGATTTATATTTTTATTTATGTTTTAAAAACTCTAAAATTTTTAAACATCCTATCAATAGTATATTCTGGGAACTAGCTAATAATTAACTGGATCTTCACCATCATAATAAAATTAACATCATCCTCATTCATGAATAATAACACGATTACTAATTACTAATAAGTGGAAAACGGATAGCCCAACCTACTTTTTGGACTGTGACAACACTAGATTTAGATTAAAAATAACACAGGAATCACCTTAGAATTTTATCTACCAATTTCATTATTTCAGTGTCATTTGTAACATAATTTGACGAATTATTTGTGAAGGAAAAATAGACGATAACCTATTTTTGAACAATTCTATCTAAATTTGGGAAAGGAACAGTTTTTGGCTTTAAACCTGTTGTTCCTTTCCCAATCATTCATAGTTGAATCAATGTATAAATAAATAAATATGATCTACAAGAATTAAATAAATAAATATGATCCACAAGAATTAATCATTCACAAAAATCAACAATTTTACAGTATGGAATTGAGAGTAATAGTTGAGAATGATATTGTATGTATGAATGTATAAATAAATAAATAAATGAATAAATAAATAAATAAATAAATAAATAAATAAATAAATAAATAAATAAATAAATAATAAATAAATAATAATAAATAAATAATAAATAAATAAATAAATAAATAAATAAATAAATAAATAATAAATAAATAAATAAATAAATAAATAAATAAATAATAAATAAATAATAAATAAATAAATAAATGAATTACAAGGAAAATAGACGATAACTTTTTTTTTGAACAATTTCTATCTAAATTTGGGAAAGGAACAGTTTTGGGCTTTGAGCCTGTTGTTCCTTTCCCAATCATTCATAGTTGAGAATTATATTGTATGTATTAATGTATAAATAATATGATCTTCAAGAATTTATCATTCACAAAAATCAACAATTCTACAGTATGGAATTGAGAGTAATAGTAGAGAATTATATTGTATGTATCAATGTTTCAATAAATAAATATGATCTACAAGAATTCATCATTCACAAAAATCAAAAATTTTCCCACAACGTATGGAATTGAGAGTTATAGTTGAGAATGATATTCTATGTATCAATATATAAATGAATAAATATGATCTACAAGAATTAATCATTCACAAAAATCAACAATTTCACAGTATGGAATTGAGAGTAATTGTTGAGAATGATATTGTATGTATCAATGTTTAAATAAATAAATATCATCTACAAGAATTTATCATTCTCAAAAATCAACAATTTTACAGTATGGAATTGAGAGTAATAGTTGACAATGATATTGTATATATCAATATATAAATAAATAAATATGATCTACAAGAATTTATCATCCACAAAAATCAACAATTTTCCCACGACGTATGGAATTGAGAGTAGTAGTTGAGAATTATATTGTATGTATCAATGTATAAATAAATAAATATGATCTACAAGAATTTATCATTCACAAAAATCAACAATTTTACAGTATGGAATTGAGAGTAATAGCTGAGAATGATATTGTATATATCAATGTATAAATAAATAAATAAATATGATCTACAAGAATATTTATCATTCACAAAAATCAACAATTTTACAGTATGCAATTGAGAGTAGCGTTGACAGACCTTATGACCCGATAGAGGAAAGGTAGGTTGTAAAAATCTTGATACTCTCCAAGCAGCACTGTGATAGAGCATTGTGCTCGAACTCAGATCTCTATGGAGATCCAAGTTTAACCTGTCAAAATGTAGCTGTCAATCTACATCAATGTTGTGAAAGGTATATTGTATGACAAAGGAGAGGTTGTGGGCGTTCGTGATAGGCTGACACCTCAGCAATTGTAATCAGATTAATATTATGTTATTAGGAAACTAATTAGTGGATGATTATTGTGAATTTGGTTACCTTAATTTAGTGTTGGGTGAGCAGTGTTTTCGAGAGAGAGACGATGTCTGCGTGAAATAAACAAAGTGCCTGTCCGCGTCCACTGGCCGAATGAGCCGGGCTCGCGCGAGCGGATACGCGTGCGTGGCAGACGCCTTTGTCGGCTCGTGCGCGCAGAGAGCATGGCTTCCTTGCAGAGCCCAATCGATGTTGTGCGTTGCCTAGCAACCGCCCACTCTGAAAAACCCACCACAATGCGTCCAAAAACATCGGGCCCCGGAGAGAGGAGACGCCCAACTCTCTCCCAGCTCTCTCACAACCCCCCTCACCCCCTTACCCTTATTTCCACTAAATTCTCCCAAATTTCATTTCGCTCTGGAAAATTTCCGCTACTTATTTTCCACTCTCCAATATCCTAGAATCGCTCTCTCAGCTTCAATCCCCCCACTCCACCTGAATCCGCTACTACCATTTCAACCAAAATAGACCACCTGAGCTTCCCCTCTCTCACCTCACACTCTTCTCCTCTCTCTCCTTTTGTTAGAGATCTATTTCTATTCGAGCTCATTCTTAGAATTCGGTCGAATCCATCATCCACTTCTGTTGATTATTGGTGGACCATTCTTTTTCCCAGATCTCATCATTTCTCAACCCATCTCTTTCCAATTCTCATGAACTCTCATATCCTTCACTTTTAATCATTTCTCAATCTCCCAAATTTGCACTCGCATCCACTCCCTCTGTCTCTCTCTTGGTAGAGAGTTAGTGGGGAGGATATTTTTAATATTCTTTCCGAAGAATGGACATTGGTATGTCCAAAGCTCCGCCAATTTATGTAGATGCATAACAATATAATATCTATAGTTATTATATTACAAATTACTTTTTCATTTCATATACAGTTCAATAATTATTTCTTAGTCTATATTATGTAAATGCATCTATAATTTTGCTGTATTGTAAGCTATTGTATATAAGTGTAAAAGCCAGTATATATTGTAATCTACATAAATAAAGTACTCAATCAATCAATCAATCTCTCTCTTTGGTAGAGAGTTAGTGGGAAGAATACTTCGAATATTCTTTCCAAAGAATGGACATTGATATGTCCAAAGCTTCGCCAATTTATGTAGATGCATAACAATATTATCTATTTTATCTATAGTTATTACAAATTGTTTTTTTTTTCATATTATATACAGCTCAATAATTATTTTCTTAATTTATATTTGTAAATTCATCCATATTTTGCTGTATTGTGAGCTATTGTATATAAGTGTATAAGCTAGTATATATGTAATCTACATAAATAAAGTACTCTGTCAATCAATCTCTCTCTCTATTAATCAATCAATCTATCCATCCTTTATCCTTATTCATCTTCCATCTGACATATTTCACAATATTAGGTAATATCGATATTCAAATAATCGCATCCAATCTTCATTCATATAATAATGATTCAATGATTTTCATACATTGTAGGATTCGTTTGATAATTAGCTATACAGTCATTCATTGTAAATTAGTGTATAAATCAGAATTAATGTAACTTGCATGAATAAGGAACTATAATCCTTATTGATTCAAGTCAATCAGATGACCAGATATGAAAATATAAACAGATATACAGAAATTGCTCGCTTATAATAATAGGATAGGATATATGGTTATTGTTATATCTGGTTATTTAAGTTCAACGGATCTCGAAAACGGCTCTAACGATTTTCACGAAATTTGGAACGTAATCCAAATTTCATAATAATATGATAATCCAGTATATTATCTGGTTATCTGATCAAATCTTCTATCCTCCATCTAATCCTCCTCTTCTATCCTCTTCTATCCTCCTTCGTAATCCAAATTTCATAATAATATGATAATCCAGTATATTATCTGGTTATCTGATCAAATCTCCTATCATCCATCTCTTTCTACTTCTCATACCTGCCAGACGTGTGCCATTGTTTCATCAAACTCTTTTTTCTCGCATTTTCTGCGACCCTCCCACTCTCTCTCCCTCTCCATCTCATTCTCTTCCTCTTTCTCTCTTTTGGTAGAGAGTTAGTGGAGAGGATATTTTGAATATTCTTTCCAAATAATGGACATTGATATAATCTTTGGTGAAAACAGAAATTTTAAACTTAACCTCACTTTGGACTATTTATGTGCCAAAATCAAGGAATTGAAGAAGTTTTGGGCAATTGCCTGTTTCTCTTTCCAAATAAATATCGTGTTTGTGACTGTTCTAATAAATAAATAAATGAATAAGATATGTCCAAAGCTTTGCCAATTTATGTAGATGCATAACAATATTATCTACAGTCATTCTATATTGCTTTTTTCATATCATATACAGTTCAATAATATCAATTTCTTAGTCTATATTACGTAAATTCTACTAATGTTTTTAGTTTTGTAACTAAGCTTTGTCCAAAGCTCCGCAATTTATGTAGATGCATAACAATATTATCTACAGTCATTCTATATTGCTTTTTTCATTCCATATACAGTTCAATAAATCATTTTCTTAGTCTATATTATTAAATTCAACTATATTTTTTTGTATTGTAAGCTATTGTATATAAATGTATAAGCCAGTATAATATTATAATCTACATAAATAAAGTACTCAATCAATCAATCTCTCTCTTGTATCCATAATCCTCTAATTAGATTATAATCTAATCTCTCTCCCTCACTCTTCAATCTAATCTTATCTCTCTCACACTTTCCAATCTAATCTAATCTCTCTCTTTCTCTCTCTCTCTCTCCACTGCATACTGCTGTTTATTACTGAAAGTTGATAACCCTTATCTACTTTCAGCCTACTTCATCTATTAATCAATAATTTGATTCCATCTACCTATATAATTATATTATTTTATCACCCCGCCAATATGATTGTATTGTATCCGTATTCCAATATTTTTCCTTTCCATCCTATTTCTCTTTCTGGAAATTTCTGTTCGACAGTAAAGTTATCTTTTCTCTCTGACTAGCATCATTTCCAACTTTTCTTTTCACTCTAAACCTCTTCCTTTCTCTCACTGACTCTCTCCCACTCTCTCTTGAGAGAGTTTTATCAGTTTCATCCCCATTTTCCCCGTCATGTGTCATTCTGAGGTCGGTTCACGATTGGTCTGCTGCTTTCCATGATGCCTCTCACTGACACGTCAGCTCGCTCGCCCTCAAGTAGTAGATTATTTCAATAATAGTATAATGATGCAGGTATTTTCTAGCAAATAAGCTCCACTCTTTTCAAAAAACTTTTCAAGGCTGCTCACCTTAACGTACAATCCCTCAGTTGCCACATTGATGAACCGAGCATCTTCCGTTTTCAGGACTTCAATATAATCGGAATTTCCGAATTTTTTGAAGCCTAGTATTTCATCAAATTTTGTTGCATTGCCTGGATATAATCTTTTCCGGAATGATAGATTAAATAAAGCTTGTGGGGGTGTAGCAATTTATGTGAAAGAAGGTATCAAAACAAAAGTTTTAATCACACTAAACAAGAGTATTGTTCCAGACCAGAGTTTATGCTACTTGAATTATCCTTATCTAGTACTGATAAATACTCGTTGGTATCTGTTATCGCCCACCAAAAATAGGTCATTTCACAGATTTCGAAAGTGCCTTGCTTTCTCTTATGCCTTGTTATAACCGTATACTAGTTATGGGGGATATGAACACCGACTTGAACATGACAAATCGTAACTTTGACTACTTTTCAACTGACTACAATTTTTCCAATGCTAAACATGATACTATTTTACCTCTCGATCCAACTCATCATACTAATGAATCAGCACACTCATTGACCTTCTCATTGTTAGTGATCCCAATGAGGTTGTTCAGCAGGCCAATCTCAGTCCCAGCTATTTCTAGACATGATTTGATCTACTGTGTACTTCCCACATAATACCCAAGCCAGAACAGAAAATTATCACTT